>NC_058416.1:35413306-35432093 GCF_002201575.2 Neomonachus schauinslandi | reverse complement strand
AGAGGAGAGGTGAGCGAGTTAGGCAGCGGCAGCAGGGAGGGGGGCAAGGTTGGGAGGGGGGGTCTCATCCAAGATCCAAGGGCAGCCACTGAGGAGTGGGGACTGCTGAGCCCCAGGCTGAGCTCTGGTCTCCGCCCTGCCCTTGGGCAAGTCACTGAACCTCTCTGTGCCTCAGTCACCTTTGCTGCAAAATGAATCTGTAACAGGGTGCCTGGCAACTCGCTCCAGGGGTGGAGCTGACCCGTGAAGGGGGTCAACGTGCCAGGGCCAGATCAGCCGGGGAGAGGAGGCGCTGAGGAGAGGCACGGGGAGGGAGACCTGGGAGGGTCTGCCCGCCGCCCTCCAGCCCCGCCCCTGCTCTGGAATCGCCCTGGGGCAGCCATGCCGTGGCCCTGTGAGAGGCTTCACTTCACCTCCCGCAGGCAGGGCCCCAGATCCAACCTCGACCTCGACCCCGACCTTGACCTCAGGGTGGCTGTTGCTTTGGCCTATCTTCCTCCACAACCGCAGCCACTCCTTCCCAGCTGGTGCCCCACGGTCCCACCTTCCCCTACCCCAAACCTCACACTCAGCCCCCCCCCCCCCCCCCCCCCGTGCAGAAATCAAGGCTTCTCTTGCCTCCTCTAGGAGGCTAGGTGCGCAGGACGGGCTCTGTGGCATGGCTCGGTGATTAACCTGGGCACCCACAAGCTTCATCACATGGAGCTCCCCATTCCATGACAAGAACAACTCTGCCACTTCTACTGCATGAACTATAGGTCAGGCTCCGCTAAGCACTTGAGATGTATGAGATTAAGTCACTTAATCTTCCTGCAGCCCTCGGAGTCAAGTGCTATTGTCACTCCCACTCCACAGATGAGGAAACGGAGGCCCAGAGAGGTTAAGTCACTTGCCAAATGTCACACAGCTGGGGGGGGGGGTGGAGCCAGGATACGGACCCGGACCATCTGCCTCTGTAGTCTGTGCTTTCCTCTCTCTGCCTATCATAAATCTTCATGCCCCAGAAATGCTGAACACTGTTGAGGCCTTTGGATTTCTGAAATTTCCAGACTGCTAAAGAGTTACATTTTTCTTTTTAAATAACAAACATGCTCAATTTTCACTTTGAAATAGAAATCTTTCCAAGACGTTTCGTCTATTTCTTACCATTTTAAACAGAGTATGCCTCATATTTTTAACCTTTTAAAATGTGGTCGTTCCAATGATTGTTTCCACCCTGTGGAGGTCATGCAAAGGAAGCGGCTGCACTTGTTAGAGGTGTCTAAGAACCAAGGTTCTGACCACAGGCTGGTAGGAACTAAGCGTGAGCTCAAAAAGTGAAGGTGGTAAGGCCCTGATATGGGCAGCTTTGTGGCTTTCAAGGCCAGAACTGTGTGGTGCTTCCCTGGGACAGGTAACCCAGTTCGGAAGCAAGTCTCTCGACCCTCACTCTCCTCCTTGCTCCTTCCAAAGATTCCTCTGACCACCGAAGCCACCCTCTGAGCATCTGAGCTCCTGGGTCCTAGGTCCCCGCCCTGCACCATCTCTCCTCCCCCTCCTGCCCTCAGCCTCTCCTCCCCCACCACTGTCTCCCAGGCAAACTGCCAGCTGACGGCGCATTCAGAACCAGAACCGGCGCAAGTGCAAGCGTCCTGGGGTCCCTGCTGCTGAATCCCCCGAGCGCTGGCGGCCCTCCCCTTACCCCATCTCCAGCCATGCCAGGTTCTCACTGGTTTATACTCTGTGAATGTATCCCTTGATGGTCCCCGGCTCAATGTGAGTCCTCTTGGGCTCAATGTAAGTCCTCTTGGGGTAGGAACTAGCTCAAAGGCCTGATCTAAGCCACATCTTTTCCAGGATTCCCACCTAGATAGTCCCCATATGCTCTCTCTCTTCTGGTGTTCCCTAAGTCTACAATTTGTGGTCTGAGCCTCTTTCTCCTTTAGGTCTGGGAGGTTTTCTCTCCATCCAAATTGGAAGATCTAGGGACAGGGGCATTAGTCTTCTCTTGTCCTCCTGCCCCTCCCCCAGCACTGCCTTCCTTCCTCCTTCCATCCCATTCTTCAGGTCTTCCCTCAATGCTCCACCCCATGCAGCCACGTGCTTTGAACTTGAGACCCTCACTTCAAGTTCTGCAAGCTGCTTTATATGGATGTTATGTTTATTCAACTTAAAGATTCAAGAAGCCTTTCAGGGCAGGACCCCTAGGCTCATCCAGTCAGTATGGTATGCAGCTAAGCTTCACAGGAATGGCTCTCCCAGCTCCAGGCTAGGCCCCCCACCCCGCCCTTCACCCCTCAACAGGGAGCCTACACATCACCTTCTACCCCCAAGCCCTCCCTGCATTTCCTCATCCACAGATCATAGAGCATCCGATGGCATAGAGGACTTTGGAGATCAATCTGGTTCCCCCCCACCAACCTTCTGAGAAATGGTGAAACAGAGCTCCAGAGACAGAAGGTGGCTATCCTGACCACACTGTGGCCCTGGGCGCAGCCAGGACTCGAGCATCCCTGAGGGTCACCTCGGCCCAACTGTGGAGCGGACAGCCTCCAGGAATTCAGGCATCTGTTGGTTTTCAGGCTCAACTCAAAGACAAAGTGCTGGAGGGAGGGTCTCCCCAGCAACCAGTGTGTCCAGGTATTTCAGTGACATCGCCCAGGGGGAGGTAACCATGACAGAAAGGGCCAACCACTGGCATGGCTGGAAGAACACAGCCTTCCTTCTCACCCATGCCTCAGGCAACACTGTGGACACGGCTTTGGGCTGACTCCAGCCCACCCCAGCCTATCTCCCTGCCCTATCCCATCCCCAGGCCCAAGCTCACCTCATACTTCGCAGCACCGTGCCTTTGCTCCTGTTTGCCCTGCCTTGAATGTCTCCCCAACTCTATGTGCTGAAGACCTCATCCTCCAAGGCCCCCAAAGCCTCCTCTGATGACCCTGTCCCCAGCACCCTGAGCTCACCCTTGTATGAAGCCTGGCTCTGTACACATCTGGGTCCACGATTCCCTCCTCCCCATGCCCTGCTCTCCCATGGTGCCTTGTCCAGTGCACCAGTCAGGGAGAATGTGGACAACAGTGGGAGATCCCGCCACTGAGAGCTGGCTGGAAGGGGACTGGTCTGGGGAGCAGGGCACAGGGCGAGGTGGGGGTGGGGGACTGAAGCCACTCAGAGATGGAAGGAAGGTCTGAGAAGTTCAGGGCAGGATGCATGGGGTGGAGCAGAGTGTAAGGGGGGCGGAGCAGGGAGCAGATGGAGGGGTTCACTCTGTGTAAGGCCAGTGCTAGGGGCCAGCCTGTGTGTTGGTCAGAGCAGCATTGACCTGCAGCTGTGTGTGTGTGTGTGTGTGTGTGTGTGTGTGTGGAGCAGGGCTTAGAGACCGCTGAGCCCACAGGCCAGACTCATGTAGGGTGCTGATTGCAGGCTGAGGGTGGGTCAGCCTAAGGCCAGTGAGGAGACAAAGACAATAGCGCCTGTGGGCACAGCGCTCCGTTCTGGACCTAGAGGGGATGGGCAACATGGGGGCTCACGGCCCCCACCCCTCCTGGCCCCCTCGTGGCTTTGATCTGACTGACGTGCACTGAAGAGCTGGACTGAGGGGGAGGGAGGCAGGGGTGAACAGGCTGGAGGGTCACAGCCCAAGAGGGGATCCTCTGGTGGAGGCGGGGCTGTTGGACCACCCCCACCCCACTTGACCAGCAGGGGGCCCAGACCACACTCAGAGCTAGGGCAAGCTGGGCTTGCAGGCTGTGGGCAGGGGCCCCTCTGCACACTCCTCTGGGTTCCTGTAGCTTGGCTCTCCTGCGCAGGAAGAAATGGCGATCCAGATCTCAGGAGCCGCCCAATGTGCGTAAACTGGGGTGGGGCATCATGGGCAACTTTGGAGGGGTGATAGTTTGGTGAAGGAAGGGCTATGTGCATAATGAGAAATCCATAGGAAATTGCTGGAGTTCCAGTCAGACTTGAGCTCCTTTGAGCTTCATGCTTCCCTAGTGACTGATCCTCGCTATCCTCATTTTACAGGTGAGGACATCAGGGGTCAGAGCGGAAGAGGTGGCCAAGCCGGGAGTCAGACCCAGATGGATTTGCTTCAGAGCCCAGGCTCTCAGCCTGTGTGGGTCCTGTGTGGGGCCTGTCTGACCAATGGGTTTGGACTAACAGACCCCCAGTGTCCTTTCCAGAAATGACCTACATGCCCTGGTTCTAGGACAGTCTGCTGCAGGGACTATGAGCTGGGCTCTCTGGAGACACTAGAATCCCCTGGCCAAGTGGGCTCCTGGGGCAGATGGAGGACCCTCACTGGCAGGATGACCTTTTCTGTGGGGTGGGGAAGGCAAGACCTTGTTAGTATTCCTGCCCTTCACACTGGTCTCTCTGTGAGCAGGCCCACGGAATCCCTGAAGGTGGGCTTATTTCTCCAGCCTCCTGTGGGTCTCTAGGTTCTGGAATGGGGGGACACTGAAGGTCTTTATTAGATCCCAGCCCCCCAAGCCCCACTGGTCTTGCCTGTCCTGTCCTGTGCCCCGTGCACACCAGAGCCTCTGGATGTGACTTTCCAAGAACCTCGTCTTCCACTAGGCTGCACTGAGTCACTCCCACCCCCTCAGCTGCCGGTGGAGTCCCACCCTGGCGGCTCCAGCTGTCTCTGCCAGTCACCCAGAGGATACAAGTTCTCCCGTCCGTGAACAGGTCTCCCTACTCCTGCCCCCCTCCAAGCATTCCTACTTCTTCCCTTCTTCTCCACTGGCCAAATCCTGCTCATCAGGGGATGGGGATTCTCAGACCCCACCCCTTCCAGGTTCCACCTTCCTGACCTCCTACCACACGCTTGGATTGGAGAGGGCCTCATCCTGCAATCCTGCTATCTTCCCTCCCCCTCCTCAACACAACACACAAACATGGTCACCTTTCGAAAGAAACACCCCAGCCAAAGGCCCAAGTGAACAGCCTCTTTGGGGACAGCAGGGGGTGGGGAGGAAGCCCCAGCTCAAAGACTCACCTTCTCTCTGTTGCTGGGGAATCATTGGAGGTGGCTGAGGAAAGGCCTGGCTTATCTGACCATAGGCAGCAGGGTAGGCGGCTGCTGGAGGGCCAAAGAGAAGAAGCAAGAGGGAGAAACCGCGACAGAGACATGGAGAGACAGAATGAGAGGCAGGAAGAAAGAAACTTCAGTGTTGAGCAGTAAAAGCAGACCAGCCAAAAAGGGCATTTTTGCTTAGCCACTTAAGATAAAGCCAGCTGAGTGTGTGTGTGTGTGTGTGTGCGCACTCACAGAGCTGGGGGAAGGCAAGTTTATTCTGAAATAATGGACAATCCACATGCGTGGATAATCCACAATAATGGATCACTGAAAGCACTGACTGCCCAGACCAGATCACCCACACACCCCCGTTCTCTGAGCCACAGCTGACTCTGGCTCACATACCCTTTGCCCACTCAGATGGCACCTGTGTGGGATATGGGGTGCCACCCGAGGTGTGAGCTTGGCCTCTGGGATCCTGCCAGGGGTTGGTCCCCGGGGGCAGAGCACTGAGTCGGACAAACCTGGTGCTTTCTGCATTCAACTGGGAAGGGTCAGAGGCGGGATAGGAATGGCCAGCCCCTTCCTCCGCCTGGCCTGGCTCCCAAAAGCGCAGGATCTGAGGTCAGAGCTCAGGGGTCCCAGCTGGTAAGAGAGAGCTTCCCCTGACCTCCAGATGTGAGAGGCCAACTTCATCAGAACCCCCACATTGCCCTCAAGGGAGATCTCTCTGGCTCCTTCTGACCTGGCCAGGCAGCAGGAGACTGGCTGGGCAGAGATGATTATGGTGTGTGTGAGGGAGACAGAGAATCAGGGCTGACAGCGTGCCTTGGGCTTCCTACAGTGGCTCATGGCCTTCCCACTCAGTGACCTAAGGCCATCTGCTCACCCCAACGCTATCTCTTCTCAGTTCTCCTTTTTTCTACCTCTGGCTGCGTATCTTCCCTTGTTCCCTGTCATTTTGCTGAAGCCCTACTCCTGCTGCCTGTAAGTGGCAGGGGCGGGCGGACGGGTCAGAACTGCTTCCCTTCCAAGGTCGCTCCTTCCCTCACACCCAGGCATCTATACTTGCCAGGCCAGTGACGTGAACTCTGGCCTCACCCCCAGTGCTGCTGTGTGGCTTGGGGCTCCTGGACACACCGGCCCCGGCAGCACCACGGCGGGGGGAGGAAAATCTGGCCTCAGGGATGAGTAACTGCCCAGCAAGGTCAGGGCTTTGACCTGGCTCACCTTCTCCTCTGAAGTTCTGACCACTGACCACCCCAAGGGTACCCTGCCATCACAGGTCAGCTCTGCCTGAATGCTAGGGGGGGCTGTTGAGGGGGAGGGGTCTTCTACCGGGAGAGCCCTCCCTCCTCCTCCCCCTCGCCCTCCCCCACCCAGCTCTGGGCCCAGGCCTGGGGTGGGAAGGGGACACTGGCGCCGGGGCATGAGGACTGGGGACGTGAGGATACTAACGACCTGCGTACTGCTGCACTCCAGCGTAGGCCTGCTGCAGGGGGTCCGCGGCGGTGGGGCTCTGCGCTGCGGGGGAGCCAAGGGAGCAGAAGTCAGCGGTGCCCGCCCAGACCGGCCTCTCCCCAACCGTGCCCACAAGATGATGCCGTGGCTGCATGGCTCTTTCCAGCCACTATGGTGTCTGCCCCACCCTGACTGGGGGCTGGGAACGCAGGCTGCAGCCGGCGTGGGGGGGGGGGGGGGGGGCCCCCCAGGAGGCTTGCAAGGGCTGGGAAGGGGATGCCAGAGGAGGGCTTGACCACGAGGGACTTGGTGGGAAGATCCTGGAAAAGGGCTGAGGAACTGTGGGTGAGGGGGCTAGAGGTTACCAGGAGGGTGGTCTCCTCCTCACTTATCCCCAGCACAAGCCAGGGGCAGATCCCACCTGGGTAAAATAAAGGGCATGGGAGGCTTCATCCCATCACTCTGTCCTCCTGGACCACCCATCCCTGCTCAAACCCAGGCACCTCTCCATTAGTCTCCGGGGGTTTGCCCCAAGCATGGAGGTTTTGCCTTCCGAGGCCGTGCCTGCGACACCCTCCCCAGGAACTAACCACACGAATAAGGTCTGCCCCGTGGGCTGGGAAAGGGGTGGTGCCCACTGAAACTGAAGACCCATGAGACCAAGGACCTTCCTGCCACCTGATGCCATGAGTCTGGGATGTCTACTGCCCAGTGTGAGGAGAGGAGCCTTAGGCTGATACTCTGGCAAATAACTTGGAGAAGCTGGACTGGGGAGAAGGCTTGGTTCATTTCTGTTGCCCTTGTTGGGTCAAAGGTGCTGTGGGTAAAGGCATTGTGGGCACTACCCTTGGTGACCAAGGCCACTGATGACTGACATGGGAGGGGGCTGGCCCTGGAGGTCCAAGGAGGCGAGTGGGAACACATCCAGCCTCAGTATGTTTGAGGCAGACCGGCTAACAGAGAGAGGCAGGAAGAACATTATCTGGGCTTATCTGCTTGGCAACCCAGGCCAGCCAAGCTAACTGGTAGTGCTAGGCTTTGGGGCCCACAGACCGGGAAGAATTCCCAAACTTCCCTTCCGAGCTCTTGTTCCAAAACCGCTCAGGAATATTCCACTGGAAGAATAGCTCCCGAGCTGCAGGGGAGCCAAGGGAAGATCCTGGGGCAATAGTCCTTGGACACAGCGTGGATGGCAGCAGGGAAGCTGGGCCCAGGAAGGCACTGCTCAGAGTGGGGAGCTGAAGATGGGTCAGGATGCAGGTCCCTTCCTGCCTAGGGTTGTCTCGGGACAAAACCCTATACCTCTGTATCCCTCACAGCAGAGACTGGAGCCAGGAGCTCCCAGTGGTGCTGGTCCTGGTGCTGGTGCTTGCTGGGCTGGTCTCCTCCTCCCTCCTGCTCCCTCTGCCTGAGTCCTCTACCAGCCCCAACTCTCTGGATGGCCACGTCTGGCTTCATCCCCTTGGTCTCCCCAGCTGCTCAAACACAAAGCGCCTTTATGCAAATTAGAAAAAGGTGTCTCTTCCTCTGGCCAGTTTGGTGGCTGAGGCAAAATCTAACCCGCACCACTTCCATGGCAGCTGTCCCCAGAAGAGTGCCAGCACCAAGTAAGTGCTCGGCAAATACGGTGACCCCTTCAGGGGTGTTATGTGGCGGCAGAGGTCACACTGTGTGCTTCACACCTGCTCTCCATGAGTAAGAGGAGAGAACGGAGAAGCTACCCGGGGCTAGGAAGTGGAGAAAAGCATTTCTGAGACCCCTCTCCCCTTCTCTGCTTAATGACCTCATTAGTAACTGCCAAAGAGTGAACACTTTGAAGGATCTCGCTCATTACAGCGGCTCCAAACTCTGCATTTAAAGATGGTAAATTAATTTTTTTAATGTACTACTTTTCTCCTTTCCTTCCCTCCATCCCTCCCTCCTGCTCTGGCAGGGAATTGTTTATGGGATGTGGCAGATTGTTACAAATGGGGGAGAAGAACATTTCCAAATTCCATGAGGGAAAAAGTTCACAGATGCTGGTGGGGGTGGGGAAGAAACAGGTTTGTCAAAATCCAGAGATCCAGATGGGCTTGCAGGCAGGGAGGAGGGGGGAAATGAAACCACCCAGATGTGCTGGGGACTGGATCTCCCAGCCCATGAACCTGAGCATGGAGGAGCCCAAGAGCCTGAGAATGGTGGGGTCTCTCCCGCCTCTGGCTTGCCAAGCCCCTCCCTGCCTCCCTGGCCAGCCTGGAGACGAAGACTCCAGATTCTCTGGCCCTGCCACTTCACTCTGGGCTTCTCTGGCCTCTTGTCTAGGCAGTGAGGGGAGAGGTGTGGAGCAAGCACTGGGATCAGATCAGAGACAACTCCAAGGTCAAAGTCAGGAAATTCTCCTCTATTTCTTGCTAGCACAGTGACCTTGCACTCAGCTGCTGGTGGAACGTTCATATTCTATGGATGTCTGGGCCTCACTCCAGCCACTGAAATCAGAATCTCTGGGCTTCTGTGATTTCAAAAAGTCACCCAGAGGGTTCTGATGAGCAACCAGAGTAGAGAGCACTACTTAGCCCCCCAAGCTGACGTCTTCTGTCTTAGTTGGGCAGCCCCTGCCCCTGCCAGGCAGGCCCCCCCGGTCTCTGGGCCTCCAGGGCAGCCCCCTCCACAGAAGTGTGTTCCTTGTTCATCCTCACCTCTCTAATGCCTACCCATCTGTTAAAGTGGATCTGGGCCTCCTCCTCGGGAAACTCTGTTGGGCTTCTTCAGCCTATAGAACTCTCCCTTCATTTGAATCCTTTAGCATCTTGAGGCAGACAACATTCACTCTTGATGAACTCTGTTCTGCCTTATTGTCTCATTATGCTGTGAATGTATATTGTATTCCTGGCTGCCTTTGACCTCCCAGGGGATAGGCCCATGTCCTGTTCTCCTTCTGGGGCCCCCCTTTCATCTGGCACAGACTGGGAACTTACTAGTACTTATGGGGACTCTGTAACCTAGTCATCTACCCTCCAGGAAGGAGGTCAGCGCTCCTCACATCTCCATCACTTTGCCCCTTGCCAGTCTGCTCTAGGGCTTTAGGCCCCGCTTTCCTACTCTCATGTCAGTCCATCCGCAAAATCAGAGAGAACAGCTGCTTCAAGTCAGCTGGACACTCTCACCACTAAAGAAATGCTAAGTTTGAGAGGAACACAGTTAATCAGGAACAGACCTCCTGGATCTCCTGTGCCCGGATTGATGCTAGAAGCGCTCGGGTGCTAGCCAATGTTCTGATTCCCTGTCCCAAGTGCTGACCATGGTTGCGTACGGATCCAGGGACCCAACAGAGGCCAGATTGCCAATTTATATGCCTTTGCTTCCTGCCTACAAGAGTTTTTTCCTACTTAACACTAAGTATGATTATCCTCTTAGCATCTATCTCTTCACTTCCTATGGGTCAAATTCACCCTCAATTAATTTGCAGTTATTAGCCTCTCTACCTGATTGTACAACTCTATCTATTCTCTTCTCTGTCCTGACAGAGCTCCACAAATGGGCTTCTTTCTCACCCTCAGACTGGCACCTCTCCAAGAAGGAGAATTTGGTCTCTCCTTCCCAACCAGGGGCTCCCTGAAGGAGGGCAGGAGGCTGGCTCTCTCTGATCACATTTGGGGTCCTACCACGGAACAGACAGAGGGTAGGAGACACATGTTCCCTATTATAATACCAAAGGCAGAGACGAAATGGGTGAGGAGTATGTTGCATGGGGAAGGAAGGGTTACCAGACACGCTTACCTGGGTAGGGGTGGATGCCATTAGCAAACACAGCTTCCGCAGCAGGTTGCCCGTTGGCCTGTGGGGGGAGGCCGGTGAAGCCGTTCACCCCAATGGGGGATGGGATGCTAGGCACAGCTGGTGCAGTGATGCCCGGAGGGGTGCTGCCACCTGGTTGCAGAGGTGGAGAGGGGTGGGGGAGGAGGGGAGGCAAGCGGAACCAAGGTGAGGAAGGCCAGCCCATGGAGCTCCACCCGTTGGCTCCAAGGGCCTGAGAATAGACCTAGACTTTACCTACCAACTCAGTCCTATCTGTGAATCATGCCTTGGGTTATCTCCCTGCATGGTAACATCACTCATCCCAACTGCATCCATCCTTCAAGGCAGAGTCCAACTCCAGCCTACCCCATAAAGACTTCCCTGACCAGTGACTGCAGCATGACCTTGGACCTGCAGCACATAAACTATTCTCAGTGTCCTTGACTTTGACCATACTTAATTTTCCTTTCATCTTTTTCAGTGTTATTGCTCACCCTGGCAAAGTCAGGATGCCTTGTTTAACCACTAAGGGGCTTCTAAAGTTTCTGGCTCTGCTCTCTTCTCTGGATCACAAAGGGGCTGATCTGCCTCCCCACCAAGGAGTTTTGCTACTCAGGTGGAGGAGGTCTTAATTCTGATGTTCCCTTGCCCTAAGGGAAGAGAGAGCCCTTTGCAGAGTCCACAGTCAGCCCTGTTCATACACAAAATAAAACACTTTGGCCTCCTCCAGTGGAGGCAAAGGTGATGCTCACTGTGGCAAGGGTAAAGTCAGGGTCAGATGACAATACCCTGTGCCTTCCCTATGCCAGGTGGGTGGAGCCCAAGGTGTGGATGGCAGGGTGATTGTATTGGAAAGGGCCTTCCTCTTCAAGTAGGAAGCAGGGTCTCTCTACAGCTCCTGGATGTCAGGAAGGCTGCCGGTGTGGTGTGGGAACAGAGAGCCAAGGAAGCTTGATGAATGAGAGCTTCAGGTGTTGGGGCCAGCCCTTAGAACTAGATAAGGGTTTCTTAATTTTGGCACTATTGACATTTGAGACCAGACATTTCCTTATTGTGGAGAGCTGTCCTGTGCATTGTAGGATGCTTAGCAACATCCTTGGCTTCTACCTACCAGATTACAGTAGCAGGCCCACCCCCCCCACAAGTTGTGACAACCAAAAATGTCTCAGGACATTGCCAGATGTCCTGGGGGGCAGGGGGACAAAATTGCTGGGGTTGAGCATCACTGAACTGAACAATAGCCAAGATCCTATAAAGACCATGCTTTGTGGGGTGCCTGCATGGCTCAGTCCGTTAAGCGTCTACCTTCGGCTCAGGTCATGATCCCAGGGTCCTGGGATCGAGCCCCATGTCAGGCTCCCAGCTGGGTGGGGAGTCAGCTTCTCCCCCTCCCTCTGCCTCTCCCCTGCTTGTGCTCTCTCTCAAAAAAAAAAAAAAAAAAACCACAAATAAAATCTTTTTAAAAATTTTGAAAATTAAAAACTTTTTAAAAAAAGAACATGACTTGTGAAAGGGGTTATTTCCAAGCCCCCTGTCCTTTAATAACTCCTGAGGTCCTCTCTTGCTTATTGTGCAGTTGTCTTGGGAAAAGCCAATGAGTCTAAGTTGGGTTAAAGAAAAATGAAAAAAATGGGGCTCCTTCTCGGGTTAGGCCAGGAACCTAACAAGGTCACAGAATGGGCAGGGCTCTTTACCCCTCAGACCTCAAAGGGAGGTGTTTTCATGTGAATTTCTTTCTAGAGATCTCCAAAAGAGACCAAGATGAATTGCTTCCTGACATGGCTCAGTACCTTGAGTGAAACTGTCATCACCTTGAAATCATGTCATTGACAGCATGGGGCCCACATCCCAACTTCCCCTAGGTCCCCAGGGATTAGAACATTCTTAAGGCAAACTTCTGGAGGATGAGGCCTGCTTGGCCCATACATGTGTGCTCTTGCCATAGAAAGGTCCCTTAGTAGACAAAATTGGCCGATCAACAGGTCCCACCCTGAGTCCAGCTGCTTTCCTGCCTGGCCAGGCCCCGTGTTGGTACCCACCCACTCACCTGAGGTTGGGGTCATGGGTGCGGCCGCCAGGCCATTCATGTTGAGGGCCGCCATCTGCTGCATCTGCGCGGCGGCGAAGGCAGCCATGGGGTTCAGGTAGCCGCCCTGCGCTACTGACGCCATTAGTGCTGCTTGCTGCTGCATCAGCTGGGGCAGAGGAAGCGGAAAAAATATCATGCGCTTCCGGGGGGGGCAGCCCTCCCCACCAGGGGGCTCAGCTCCCGGAGACCAGCCTCCCGGGGGGGCCTGAACCCCAGGGAGTTCGGCTCTATCTCTCCACCCCCATCGCCTGAGAGAACTGTATTCGTAAGTCATGGTAGGGCCTTAGGGACTCTAAAGTTGCAGGGTGGGGGTGGGGGCTGGGACCGGCTCCGTGGGTGTTGGTCAGCCCTGTGAAAGGTCTGTTGTCCGTGGAGATGTGACACCCGAAGCTCTAGAGACATGGTAGATGAGCCTCTGTAGAACTAACTTGGCATGGATTTGTTTAAAATGGTCCTCACTTGGAATCAGCAACAGGAGGATCATGACTAGAACCTTAGGCACCCCCAGTGTTGTCACAAAGGGGAGTGGGGACTGGGTAGGTCGTGGACATGGCTAAGTTTGGACACTGCTGAAGAAGTGAAATGAGCTGACCTCTTTAGATTAGGTACCCTGGCCTACCTCAGTGCCACACGTGTGGGGGCTGTGGTCACACGTCTGGGGGGGGGTGGGCAGCTCAGGGGAGATGTGGACAGAGGCGGCTCCAATGTGGAAGGAAGAAGTGGGTGGCCATCAGCATGAGGCAGGGTCTGGGGGGACTGCAGGGGAAGGGGGGTGTGGGGGACCCCTGCCAGGAATGCCCAGAGGCCCGAGGACCCGGTTCCCTGAGTGAGAGCGGGAGTAGAGCAGCCACAAGCAAACACCTGAGCCTCTCTCACCACTTCCAAGCGGTGCCTCCTAGGGTTTGACGAGTGGAAGAGCGCTGAGGTAACCCACCTTGCTGCCTGGCTCAGAGGCCTTCTCTCTAGCTCTTCCCCTTTAGAACCAGGACAGCAACCCCTTCCTCCCGGCAGCCACCCTGCATCAGCCTAACCTTGTCTTAACCCCTCTGGCCTCTACTCCCTGGGTCCATTCCTCACCACTCCTCATGCTTCAGGGCAGCAGGATGTTCTGGGCCAGGAGCAGGGCTCCCCTCAGCACTGTTAGGGGAGTTGCTCTTGGGGGCTCTGAGCAAAGGGAGCTAGAGAACAGCTGCGGGCCCCCCCCACGCACCCGGCTGTGCCCCCACTTACTGCCTGTGCGTAGGCGCCGTAGGCCCCGAACGGGATGGCCATGGGGTTGAACATGCCCATCTGGCCAGCCATCTGCTGCATTCGCCGCATCGTGCGCTCCTTGTCAGTGTCGGCAAACTTGACCACCAGACTGGATGAGGCTCCCTGCAGCCATTACTGCGTGTGAGACCCACTTGCCCCAGCTGCGTCTTCTCCCAGCTGTCCTTGCCTCCAGCCTGGACCCACCCGCTTCTCCCCAGGGGGTACGGGCGGCGGAGGGGGGGGGGGAGGCGGCGGTAACGGAAGGCTAGCTCCCGCGCTTGCACTGGCCCAGCAGTCCTGGATCTTAACCCCACCGCGGGCGGTTTTTATCTAGGGGCAGTCCAGTTCCTTAACATCTTTGGGCCTCGGAGTCCTTGTCTGAGAAATGGGGATACTGATAATGCCTTCCTGCCTCTCGGGGAGGCTGTGAGCGCCGCATGGTGTGCACGGAGCGCAAGGGCAAGCGGGGCCCTGAGGGGCTCTTGGTCCCTCCCTCCCGGGCGCCGTGCCCGCCCCCACCCCACCCCGGGGTGGGGGGCCCACTCACCGGCATAGTCTGGCTGCCGTGCAGGGCGTTGATTGCGGCTTGCGCCTCGGCGTGGGAGGAGTACTTCACAAAGGCGCACCCTAGGGGGACGGGAGAGGCTGAGCCACGGCGCGAGGGCCCCCAGGAAGGCCAGAGAAGCGCTATAGGGCTGAGAGGCGGGGCACGGGAGGGGCGGAGGGGCGAGGGCGCATCCCAGATGAAAGCAGAACGGGTGACCCACAGAGACTGAGAAAGAGAGACACCGAGAAACACAGCGACACAGAAAGACCTGGACGGGCCAGAGAGTTAAAAGACCCCTGAAGTCTCCCTGCCCCTGTCTGGACTCAGCTAGCGGCCGTCCCTTATCCCCAGGCCCGGACTGCCTCGCTCCTTCCAAGCATGCTTCCCTGGCTCCGTCGCCGGTCAGTCGCGGACAGCTGGAGGCGGCCCAGGACCTGGCCGTCAATGAGGTGCTTGGCGGGAGGCCTCGCCCGCCCGCTCCCCCGCCCCGCCCCCACGCACCCTTGCTGTTGCCATCTGGCCCGCGCAGGATGGTACACTCCTCGATGTTCCCGAAGGCCTCGAAGAGGCGGCGCACGTCGTCCTCGGACTGCTGCTTGTTGAGCATGCCCACGAAGAGTTTTCTATCTTCTGGAACAAAATTAGGAGATGCTTACCCGGGCCAGGGGAGCCGGGCTGCACCGGGGCGGCCCGGGGGTAAGAGGGCACGACCGAAGAGGAAGGGGGGGTAGGGAAGATCTGGGCAAGGAAGAGGGCTCATAGCTGGAGAGGGAGGGCTGGGGCGTGGCTAGAGCAGGATGGGCCACAGGGTGAGGGGGTTGGGGGAGAGGGAGAGCATAGCCAGAGGAGGAGTTGAGGGAGGGTTTGGGTCAAGGGCGCTGGATGGCAGTGACTGTGCCCCCTCCCGCCCAGAGGGAGCAAGGCCACTGGTCTGGCTGCTCACCTATGGCACACAGATGGCCCACCGGTCATTTGGGCAACTCTGCATTCCCTCCCTCCATCCTCTTAGACATACACTCACTATCTTCTTGAGCCACCTTCACCCACAGATACTAAAATTAACTCACAACAGGCAAGTGTGCCACAGGGCCTTTGCATAAGCTATTCCCGCTGCCCAGAGTGCCTCCAATATCACAAGGCTGACTTCTCTTCTAGGTCTATTGCTTCCTCATCAAGGTCCCTCCTTCTGGCTCTCTTTAATTCTCTGTCTCAGCTCCTCCCTCTCATGGCCCAGGTTTCAAAGGACACTCATTTACTGCCTTGCCTGTGTAGCTGGTTTCGGTCTAGCTCCCTGCCCCCACCCCATGTCTTCTCCCTGGGGGAAGAGACGAGGCTTTGGCTGGAGCTGCAGTACCTGGCACATAGTGGGCCCTCAGCATAGAGTTCTGCAGTGGAGGAATGAATGCCCTGTGCCATTCCTAGGGTCACAGCCTTCTTTCTATCTCACATTGTTTTTACCTCCATCTGGTGTCTCTTCCTTGGTCTGGCCCTTCCTCTTTTAAGCAGCAAAATTTAGCCCTGGGCACTTTGGGGGCGGGAGGGCCTGTTCCTGAAGGCTGGGCTCCCTCACCAGCCTCCCCCTACTCTTGTGTTGAGTCCCAAATGGTTTGTTGACACCACTTGGCCTGACCGTGTGCTTAGGGTAACAAGGATCACACTGGGCTGTGTGGATCTGCAGCAGCTCGGGGCTGCCAGAGATTTTGAGTCCCACAAGCTTACTGCAGTGTGGCCTTAACTCCTCCCACTGAGGTGGGGTCTGTGCTCCATCCCCTTGAACCTGGGTGGGGCTGTGACTGCTCTAACCAATAAAGAATGGCAGAAGTGAGGCCTGCTGATTTCCAAGCTAGGTCATAAAAGGGATCCGCTTCTACTTGGCTGTCTTTGAGGATGTTTTCTCTATGGAAGCCAGCCACCCTTCTGTGAAGGACTTACAACGAGGGCAAATAGAGAGTCATGGAAAGGAACCCAGGCCCCCAGCTGACAGCCCACATTGACCACCAGACATGCGATGAATGAGTCTGCAGATGATTCCAGACCCCAGCCTTTGAGTCTTCCAGCTGAGGCCCAGACATCCAGGAGCAGAGATAGGCCTTCCATGCTGTGCCCTGTCTTAATTCCTAGGAGGCAGGATCCATGAGTGTAACAAATGGTTGTTTCACACCACTCAGTTTGGGGCAAAATTGTTATGCAGCCACAGTACCTGGCACCAAATCCCTGCAGTAGCAGCACTCAGCAGGTACTCACTTAGATGCTTGGTGACTCTCCAGTGGCTGACAAACGCAGGCACACACAGCCAAGGTTGCAGAAATGCACACCCCCAAATTGCAAATGGCCTTGAGTTCCTAGTTCCTCGGAAGGTGAGAACATTCTGGGACCGTGTCCATCTGTGCTCAGGGTGGTTGGCACCTCCTGCCCCAGAGAGCCCTTCCCCTCCTGCCCACACTGCCAGGGGAGTTCACATAGAGCTGAGGGGCTGTCCTGGGGTCTAGAACAGAGCAGAGGAAACCAACTCTTTGGTTGGTTTCCTGCAGTGCTGCACAGGCCACCCCAGAGTTCTCCTCTTCAGGAAGCCCCGACCTCTGCCCTGCCAGTACCCCTTAGCCCAGAGCACCCAGCACTGGGCACCTTCTCAATGATGAGGTGGCCTCTGCCCAGAGATGGGCAGAGGAGAGGCAGAGAGAGAGGAGAGAGGGTCAAGGGCTTATGTTATGCTCCCAGAAGCTGCAGCAGCATTTTGCATGAAATGGACAGAGCGTTTCAAGCCTTCAGAGGAGTCCTAGGACGTGGCAACTCTGCGCTCCAGGCCGGTCTAGGACTCCCCCTTGCCCCCAGGGCCTTTTAAAGACCCCGATTAAATGGGATTTCCGGAAAGACAATGAAGTAAAACCCCCTGCCTCCAGCTAATCCCTGGCCCCCCTGCTTAGAAATTCCGTCTTCTCCCCGGGAAGGAAAAGGGGAGGGAAGAGTAGGCCCCTCCTCCACCTGAATCTGATTTAAATGCTGGGACCACAGCCCCGAGCCTTCTCCTCTCTCCTGACGTCTGAATGTATTCCTTTATTATCATTATGACAGCCTTCTGATTGCATTAAAATTCATCCACATGTGCCTTTCTAACCAGCCACTTTTCTTTTGCCAGTTTTTTTCCCCCTAATTTTTTCTTCCTCTCCCCTGAAATCTTGCCTTCTTTACAGTTCTCCATTCTAGACCACGACCCTTCCTTCTGGAGGACTTTACAAACATGTAGGGGGCCAGGCTCCTACTATCCCTGACCACCCAGATTTCCCCAGGGAAACTGCAGCTAGCCTTGCCTTTCTGGAAGACTGCAAGAAACCAAAGAAACCTGCTCCATACTTACTCCCTTAAGGGTTCTCGGGTGACCCCAGCCCCACTCAAATGTTGGTGGTTTCCAGGATCCTCAAATGCACCCCGTTTGCCCCCCCTTCATTTCCCCTGGGCTTTGGTGTGGTTCTAGGGATTCTCTTTCAGACCAGAGGCTGGAAGGACTCTGAGTCCAAGGGTGGATCTCGTTCGGGCCCAGGCCCTGGGGCTAAACCCCAGCTCCCCTCCTTACAGCTGTATAACTGCTTCCCACCGGGGGCTTTAGGTCTACAAAATGGGAATACTCAGTCCTGCCTCAGGTGGTAGATGCTAGGCTTCCAAGAGATACTACAGGGACAGGACCTGGTGAGCAGTAACAACAGCGCGGGCCATTACTCAGGGTTCTCTATTCAGGAGGAAGAGAAAATGGAGTGCCACCCCCCCCCTTCATTTGCCCTACCCTGATTTGGCCAGGAGGGCCACCCCCTGCTGTGTGTCCTAAATGGGGAGAGGTCATCTCTGGGGGGGACCAGACTCAGGCTATGGCTGACCAGCTGAGGTGGACAACCTCCCCGTCACCCTACCCCCTGTGACCTCCTCCCCCTCTGGCTACTTTCCCGAGGCGCTGTCCCTAAGTTGTTCTCAGATGACCAATGGCCCCATTTGCTGGTGTCTTGGATCTGATGCCAACCTAGTGAGAGTCTCAGAGGATGACTCAGTTTCCCCAGCCAGTTCCCATCCTCTCCAACATCCACACAGACCCCTAACTCCAGGGATAGGCCGAGCAGTCCCTGAGCACGACCTGCCTATCTGAGGTGATGCAGGGTTCCTGGGTGATGTTCTCATTCTCCCCTGTAAGCCCTGGGCCTTAAGTCCATTGCCTCCCACAGTTGGAATACGGGGGTGTTGTTGCTCCTCTGAGGAGGTGAGCCCAGGAGAGACTGCAGAGCTGGGGGTGGAGATGGGCTGAAGATGCCCCTGGGTGGGAAGTCCTAGGGCCCAAACATGTGAGCAAGGGGAAGCTAGTGACTGGAACCCAGTATCCTCCCCTCAACAGAGCCCAGCTTGGGGTAGGGGGTTGCAATATGTTCATATTCCGACTCCCAGGGCTGAGTCCAGTGCCAAACCACCCCGACCCTCGAGTCTTCACATGGGCTCCTCCTGTCAAGAGACAGAACAAGGGAGCACGCTCCTCAGTCATTCAACTGTTTGCTGAGCACTTTCTCCGAACACTGTTCCTGCAACAGTAATGAGAGAGGTGAATCTGCTCACTGGAGTTGACGTCCATCCCCTGATGAGGACACAGTCACGGGAGCTGACGTCCATCCCCTGACGGGGACACAGT